>NC_090195.1:37248640-37281140 GCF_024679245.1 Pseudorasbora parva
ATATTGACAGCGGAGCAGAGAACAGGACCCTCATAAGATCAGCATTAACACACTGTTTTAGGCACTCTGGGGCGAGTTATGATCAGTGTCTATGAGCTGGTGTAAGTGTATGGGTGGTTATGATCAGTGTATATGAGCTGTGTGTTATGATCAGTGTATATTGAGCTCGTGTGTTATGATCAGTGTATATGAGCTGTGTGTTATGATCAGTGTATATGAGCTGGCTGTTATGATCAGTGTATATGAGCTGTGTGTTATGATCAGTGTTATGAGCTGTGTGTTATGATCAGTGTATATGAGCTGTGTGTTATGATCAGTGTATATGAGCTGTGTGTTATGATCAGTGTATATGAGCTGTGTGTTATGATCAGTGTATATGAGCTGTGTGTTATGATCAGTGTATATGAGCTGTGTGTTATGATCAGTGTATATGAGCTGTGTGTTTATGATCAGTGTATATGAGCTGTGTGTTATGATCAGTGTATATGAGCTGTGTGTTATGATCAGTGTATATGAGCTGTGTGTTATGATCAGTGTATATGAGCTGTGTGTTATGATCAGTGTATATGAGCTGTGTGTTATGATCAGTGTATATGAGCTGTGTGTTATGATCAGTGTATATGAGCTGTGTGTTATGATCAGTGTATATGAGCTGTGTGTTATGATCAGTGTATATGAGCTGTGTGTTATGATCAGTGTATATGAGCTGTGTGTTATGATCAGTGTATATGAGCTGTGTGTTATGATCAGTGTATATGAGCTGTGTGTTATGATCAGTGTATATGAGCTGTGTGTTATGATCAGTGTATATGAGCTGTGTGTTATGATCAGTGTATATGAGCTGTGTGTTATGATCAGTGTATATGAGCTGTGTGTTATGATCAGTGTATATGAGCTGTGTGTTATGATCAGTGTATATGAGCTGTGTGTTATGATCAGTGTATATGAGCTGTGTGTTATGATCAGTGTATATGAGCTGTGTGTTATGATCAGTGTATATGAGCTGTGTGTTATGATCAGTGTATATGAGCTGTGTGTTATGATCAGTGTATATGAGCTGTGTGTTATGATCAGTGTATATGAGCTGTGTGTTATGATCAGTGTATATGAGCTGTGTGTTATGATCAGTGTATATGAGCTGTGTGTTATGATCAGTGTATATGAGCTGTGTGTTATGATCAGTGTATATGAGCTGTGTGTTATGATCAGTGTATATGAGCTGTGTGTTATGATCAGTGTATATGAGCTGTGTGTTATGATCAGTGTATATGAGCTGTGTGTCATGATCAGTGTATATGAGCTGTGTGTTATGATCAGTGTATATGAGCTGTGTGTCATGATCAGTGTATATGAGCTGTGTGTTATGATCAGTGTATATGAGCTGTGTGTCATGATCAGTGTATATGAGCTGTGTGTTATGATCAGTGTATATGAGCTGTGTGTCATGATCAGTGTATATGAGCTGTGTGTTATGATCAGTGTATATGAGCTGTGTGTCATGATCAGTGTATATGAGCTGTGTGTTATGATCAGTGTATATGAGCTGTGTGTCATGATCAGTGTATATGAGCTGTGTGTTATGATCAGTGTATATGAGCTGTGTGTTATGATCAGTGTATATGAGCTGTGTGTTATGATCAGTGTATATGAGCTGTGTGTTATGATCAGTGTATATGAGCTGTGTGTTATGATCAGTGTATATGAGCTGTGTGTTATGATCAGTGTATATGAGCTGTGTGTTATGATCAGTGTATATGAGCTGTGTGTTATGATCAGTGTATATGAGCTGTGTGTTATGATCAGTGTATATGAGCTGTGTGTTATGATCAGTGTATATGAGCTGTGTGTTATGATCAGTGTAAATGAGCTGTGTGTTATGATCAGTGTATATGAGCTGTGTGTTATGATCAGTGTATATGAGCTGTGTGTTATGATCAGTGTATATGAGCTGTGTGTTATGATCAGTGTATATGAGCTGTGTGTCATGATCAGTGTATATGAGCTGTGTGTTATGATCAGTGTATATGAGCTGTGTGTCATGATCAGTGTATATGAGCTGTGTGTTATGATCAGTGTATATGAGCTGTGTGTCATGATCAGTGTATATGAGCTGTGTGTTATGATCAGTGTATATGAGCTGTGTGTCATGATCAGTGTATATGAGCTGTGTGTTATGATCAGTGTATATGAGCTGTGTGTCATGATCAGTGTATATGAGCTGTGTGTTATGATCAGTGTATATGAGCTGTGTGTCATGATCAGTGTATATGAGCTGTGTGTTACGATCAGTGTATATGAGCTGTGTGTCATGATCAGTGTATATGAGCTGTGTGTTATGATCAGTGTATATGAGCTGTGTGTCATGATCAGTGTATATGAGCTGTGTGTTATGATCAGTGTATATGAGCTGTGTGTTATGATCAGTGTATATGAGCTGTGTGTTATGATCAGTGTATATGAGCTGTGTGTTATGATCAGTGTATATGAGCTGTGTGTTATGATCAGTGTATATGAGCTGTGTGTATGATCAGTGTATATGAGCTGTGTGTTATGATCAGTGTATATGAGCTGTGTGTTATGATCAGTGTATATGAGCTGTGTGTTATGATCAGTGTATATGAGCTGTGTGTTATGATCAGTGTATATGAGCTGTGTGTCATGATCAGTGTATATGAGCTGTGTGTTATGATCAGTGTATATGAGCTGTGTGTTATGATCAGTGTATATGAGCTGTGTGTTATGATCAGTGTATATGAGCTGTGTGTTATGATCAGTGTATATGAGCTGTGTGTTATGATCAGTGTATATGAGCTGTGTGTTATGATCAGTGTATATGAGCTGTGTGTTATGATCAGTGTATATGAGCTGTGTGTTATGATCAGTGTATATGAGCTGTGTGTTATGATCAGTGTATATGAGCTGTGTGTTATGATCAGTGTATATGAGCTGTGTGTTATGATCAGTGTATATGAGCTGTGTGTTATGATCAGTGTATATGAGCTGTGTGTTATGATCAGTGTATATGAGCTGTGTGTTATGATCAGTGTATATGAGCTGTGTGTTATGATCAGTGTATATGAGCTGTGTGTTATGATCAGTGTATATGAGCTGTGTGTTATGATCAGTGTATATGAGCTGTGTGTTATGATCAGTGTATATGAGCTGTGTGTTATGATCAGTGTATATGAGCTGTGTGTTATGATCAGTGTATATGAGCTGTGTGTTATGATCAGTGTATATGAGCTGTGTGTTATGATCAGTGTATATGAGCTGTGTGTTATGATCAGTGTATATGAGCTGTGTGTTATGATCAGTGTATATGAGCTGTGTGTTATGATCAGTGTATATGAGCTGTGTGTTATGATCAGTGTATATGAGCTGTGTGTTATGATCAGTGTATATGAGCTGTGTGTTATGATCAGTGTATATGAGCTGTGTGTTATGATCAGTGTATATGAGCTGTGTGTTATGATCAGTGTATATGAGCTGTGTGTTATGATCAGTGTATATGAGCTGTGTGTTATGATCAGTGTATATGAGCTGTGTGTTATGATCAGTGTATATGAGCTGTGTGTTATGATCAGTGTATATGAGCTGTGTGTTATGATCAGTGTATATGAGCTGTGTGTTATGATCAGTGTATATGAGCTGTGTGTTATGATCAGTGTATATGAGCTGTGTGTTATGATCAGTGTATATGAGCTGTGTGTTATGATCAGTGTATATGAGCTGTGTGTTATGATCAGTGTATATGAGCTGTGTGTTATGATCAGTGTATATGAGCTGTGTGTTATGATCAGTGTATATGAGCTGTGTGTTATGATCAGTGTATATGAGCTGTGTGTTATGATCAGTGTATATGAGCTGTGTGTTATGATCAGTGTATATGAGCTGTGTGTCATGATCAGTGTATATGAGCTGTGTGTTATGATCAGTGTATATGAGCTGTGTGTTCATGATCAGTGTATATGAGCTGTGTGTTATGATCAGTGTATATGAGCTGTGTGTTATGATCAGTGTATATGAGCTGTGTGTTATGATCAGTGTATATGAGCTGTGTGTTATGATCAGTGTATATGAGCTGTGTGTTATGATCAGTGTATATGAGCTGTGTGTTATGATCAGTGTATATGAGCTGTGTGTTATGATCAGTGTATATGAGCTGTGTGTTATGATCAGTGTATATGAGCTGTGTGTTATGATCAGTGTATATGAGCTGTGTGTTATGATCAGTGTATATGAGCTGTGTGTTATGATCAGTGTATATGAGCTGTGTGTTATGATCAGTGTATATGAGCTGTGTGTTATGATCAGTGTATATGAGCTGTGTGTTATGATCAGTGTATATGAGCTGTGTGTTATGATCAGTGTATATGAGCTGTGTGTTATGATCAGTGTATATGAGCTGTGTGTTATGATCAGTGTATATGAGCTGTGTGTTATGATCAGTGTATATGAGCTGTGTGTTATGATCAGTGTATATGAGCTGTGTGTTATGATCAGTGTATATGAGCTGTGTGTTATGATCAGTGTATATGAGCTGTGTGTTATGATCAGTGTATATGAGCTGTGTGTTATGATCAGTGTATATGAGCTGTGTGTTATGATCAGTGTATATGAGCTGTGTGTTATGATCAGTGTATATGAGCTGTGTGTTATGATCAGTGTATATGAGCTGTGTGTTATGATCAGTGTATATGAGCTGTGTGTTATGATCAGTGTATATGAGCTGTGTGTTATGATCAGTGTATATGAGCTGTGTGTTATGATCAGTGTATATGAGCTGTGTGTTATGATCAGTGTATATGAGCTGTGTGTTATGATCAGTGTATATGAGCTGTGTGTTATGATCAGTGTATATGAGCTGTGTGTTATGATCAGTGTATATGAGCTGTGTGTTATGATCAGTGTATATGAGCTGTGTGTTATGATCAGTGTATATGAGCTGTGTGTTATGATCAGTGTATATGAGCTGTGTGTTATGATCAGTGTATATGAGCTGTGTGTTATGATCAGTGTATATGAGCTGTGTGTTATGATCAGTGTATATGAGCTGTGTGTTATGATCAGTGTATATGAGCTGTGTGTTATGATCAGTGTATATGAGCTGTGTGTTATGATCAGTGTATATGAGCTGTGTGTTATGATCAGTGTATATGAGCTGTGTGTTATGATCAGTGTATATGAGCTGTGTGTTATGATCAGTGTATATGAGCTGTGTGTTATGATCAGTGTATATGAGCTGTGTGTTATGATCAGTGTATATGAGCTGTGTGTTATGATCAGTGTATATGAGCTGTGTGTTATGATCAGTGTATGAGCTGTGTGTTATGATCAGTGTATATGAGCTGTGTGTTATGATCAGTGTATATGAGCTGTGTGTTATGATCAGTGTATATGAGCTGTGTGTTATGATCAGTGTATATGAGCTGTGTGTTATGATCAGTGTATATGAGCTGTGTGTTATGATCAGTGTATATGAGCTGTGTGTTATGATCAGTGTATATGAGCTGTGTGTTATGATCAGTGTATATGAGCTGTGTGTGATTGACGTACTGGGCGGCGCGGCGAGGAACCTGAGGTGAAGGCTCTCCACCTCCTCATCCACAGGCACACTGAGCAGACCCCAGCGCTGACCGCGCCGCGTGGGGGCCATCTTCACACACACATCCCTGTTCCCAGAGGCCCGCACGCTGTCCAGCAGGCTCGCCAGCAGAGAGTCCCTACACACACACACACACACAGGTGGTCAAACACACACTAACGGCCGGCCTGTCTCAGTCTCACCCTGCGTCCCAATCCGCACACTATTCATACTAAATAGTACTCGAAAACAGAATTTGTTTATCTTTAATCGTGGTGTGCTGAAAGAGTATGCCAAAGAGACCCGGATGATGGTTTACTATTGCCGGTCAGAATCTGAAGTGCGGATCGACGCACACTAACAGCTGATATTACCCACAACCCATTGGGAGTTGGACGAGGATTCGATTAGAAATACAAACGCAGATAAAAAGTGTTAAAAAACTACAAACATGGCGGTTTGGCGAGTCTGACGGTTAAGTGGAGAAGTTTAGATAAAGGTTTGAGTGGCCAATTATTAGTATTTAACCTGACAAAAATATATATTTATTCAGTGGTGTCCACATTATATATTACCTGCAGCAGCACTGAGAACTTTTGTAATGACACGTTTGGCCATTAACTTATAAATGCTCATTATAATTAAACTGCAAACACACGAGGAGTCTCTGCGTTAAAGACACACACACGGCAGATCAACGAGCGGCTACACTTCTCTCCGATACGGCAGGAGATTAATCTGAATGTGGAGGATTTTAGCTGAAGATGATTGACAGGGCAGTTTAATCTGCGATGGGATGCTCGTAACTAAGCAACAGAGTCTGGTAAAGATGGCGAAGTAGTCCCGAAGCTTGCTTACTTTTCTTCTACACACTCAAAAGTATGTGCTTTCATACTTTTAGGACGCAGTATAAGTGGGTGAACTGGGACGCAGCATCAGTGTCTGTGGTGCCTTACCTGTCTGTGGAGCAGTACTTCCGGATCTGTCCCCTGATGAACTCGATGCTGAACACCTGAGGGTTCTCCGAATCACAGATCAGAGCAAACACCTGCACACAAACACAACACACACTCCACGTCAGCATCCACTCATAACATAATACACTTCACACTAAGGATCCATTATTAAGTGCATTAACTAACAATGTACTGCAACACGTGTTGCTCATCAGCTGTTCATTGTTAATCATACGATACATCACCATAATGTTATCATGGACACTTCAAAATACTGGGAATAATTATTTATTACGAATCATTCAAACTTTTAGCATGCATTTCCCCATCAACCGATTGAAATGCACAACTCCGCTGCATGAAGACTTCATTAGATAACATCAACTGAAGATGAAACATTTATAAAGAATTTATTAATATTAGTTAAATGGACTGCATTTATAAGTTAATGTGCAACGCGTTATTAAAATCACAAAAAAGATGGAGACGGACAAGACAGACGTCAGTGAAGCAGACCAGCTGAGAGCCAAACGCCGACATGAAGCCCTAACTAGTATGGAAATACTTTGAATAGAAAAAAAAAATAACATGTGGTTGTCCTGGATATCCAATTTGCAAAAAATGTGGATGCAAAGTGGCTGCAAAAGGAGGAAACACACAGAACATGAGAGAAGCTGAGGGGTCCCTCTGGATGAGAAGGAACAAGTGTGTTCAAGGTAATCACCCAAGCCCAACAGAGGCCACTCTGGGCGGGTCAGAGAAGCTAAGGGGTCCCTCTGGATGAGAAGGAACCAGTGTGTTCAAGGTAATCACCCAAGCCCAACAGAGGCCACTCTGGGCGGGTCAGAGAAGCTGAGGGGTCCCTCTGGATGAGAAGGAACAAGTGTGTTCAAGGTAATCACCCAAGCCCAACAGAGGCCACTCTGGGCGGGTCAGAGAAGCTAAGGGGTCCCTCTGGATGAGAAGGAACCAGTGTGTTCAAGGTAATCACCCAAGCCCAACAGAGGCCACTCTGGGCGGGTCAGAGAAGCTGAGGGGTCCCTCTGGATGAGAAGGAACAAGTGTGTTCAAGGTAATCACCCAAGCCCAACAGATGCCACTCTGGGCGGGTCAGAGAAGCTAAGGGGTCCCTCTGGATGAGAAGGAACCAGTGTGTTCAAGGTAATCACCCAAGCCCAACAGAGGCCACTCTGGGCGGGTCAGAGAAGCTGGATGGGTCCCTCTGGATGAGAAGGAACCAGTGTGCTCAAGGTAATCACCCGCGCCCAAAAGAGGCCACTCTGGGCGGGTCAGAGAAGCTGGATGGGTCCCTCTGGATGAGAAGGAACCAGTGTGTTCAAGGTAAATCACCCAAGCCCAACAGAGGCCACTCTGGGCGGGTCAGAGAAGCTGGATGGGTCCCTCTGGATGAGAAGGAACCAGTGTGCTCAAGGTAATCACCCAAGCCCAACAGAGGCCACTCTGGGCGGGTCAGAGAAGCTGGATGGGTCCCTCTGGATGAGAAGGAACCAGTGTGTTCAAGGTAATCACCCAAGCCCAAAAGAGGCCACTCTGGGCGGGTCAGAGAAACTCGATGGGTCCCTCTGGATGAGAAGGAACCAGTGTGTTCAAGGTAAATCACCCAAGCCCACCAGAGGCCACTCTGGACGGGTCAGAGAAGCTCGATGGGTCCCTCTGGATGAGAAGGAACCAGTGTGTTCAAGGTAATCACCCAAGCCCAACAGAGGCCACTCTGGGCGGGTCAGAGAAGCTGGAAGGGTCCCTCAGCATGAGAAGGAACCAGTGTGTTCAAGGTAATCACCCAAGCCCAACAGAGGCCACTTTGGGCGGGTCAGAGAAGCTCGATGGGTCCCTCTGGATGAGAAGGAACCAGTGTGTTCAAGGTAAATCACCCAAGCCCACCAGAGGCCACTCTGGGCGGGTCAGAGAAGCTGAGGGGTCCCTCTGGATGAGAAGGAACCAGTGTGTTCAAGGTAATCACCCAAGCCCAACAGAGGCCACTCTGGGCGGGTCAGAGAAGCTGGAAGGGTCCCTGAGCATGAGAAGGAACCAGTGTGTTCAAGGTAGTCACCCAAGCCCAACAGAGGCCACTCTGGGCGGGTCAGAGAAGCTGGATGGGTCCCTCTGGATGAGAAGGAACCAGTGTGTTCAAGGTAATCACCCGCGCCCAAAAGAGGCCACTCTGGGCGGGTCAGAGAAGCTCGATGGGTCCCTCTGGATGAGAACGAACCAGTGTGTTCAAGGTAATCACCCAAGCCCACCAGAGGCCACTCTGGGCGGGTCAGAGAAGCTGGAAGGGTCCCTCAGGATGAGAAGGAACCAGTGTTTTCAAGGTAATCACCCAAGCCCAACAGAGGCCACTCTGGGCGGGTCAGAGAAGCTGGATGGGTCCCTCTGGATGAGAAGGAACCAGTGTGTTCAAGGTAATCACCCAAGCCCACCAGAGGCCACTCTGGGCGGGTCAGAGAAGCTGGAAGGGTCCCTCAGGATGGGAAGGAACCAGTGTGTTCAAGGTAATCACCCGCGCCCAACAGAGGCCACTCTGGGTGGGTCAGAGAAGCTGGATGGGTCCCTCTGGATGAGAAGGAACCAGTGTGTTCAAGGTAATCACCCAAGCCCAACAGAGGCCACTCTGGGCGGGTCAGAGAAGCTGGATGGGTCCCTCTGGATGAGAAGGAACCAGTGTGTTCAAGGTAATCACCCAAGCCCACCAGAGGCCACTCTGGGCGGGTCAGAGAAGCTGGAAGGGTCCCTCAGGATGGGAAGGAACCAGTGTGTTCAAGGTAATCACCCGCGCCCAACAGAGGCCACTCTGGGTGGATCAGAGAAGCTGGATGGGTCCCTCTGGATGAGAAGGAACCAGTGTGCTCAAGGTAATCACCCAAGCCCAACAGATGCCACTCTGGGCGGGTCAGAGAAGCTGGACGGGTCCCTCTGGATGAGAAGGAACCAGTGTGCTCAAAGTAATCACACAAGCCCAACAGATGCCACTCTGGGCGGGTCAGAGAAGCTGGACGCGTCCCTCTGGATGAGAAGGAACCAGTGTGCTCAAGGTAATCACCCAAGCCCAACAGAGGCCACTCTGGGCGGGTCAGAGAAGCTGGAGGGTCCCTCTGGATGAGAAGGAACCAGAGTGCTCAAGGTAATCACCCAAGCCCAACAGAGGCCACTCTGGGCGGGTCAGAGAAGCTGGATGGGTCCCTCTGGATGAGAAGGAACAAGTGTGTTCAAGGTAATCACCCAAGCCCAACAGAGGCCACTCTGGGCGGGTCAGAGAAGCTGGATGGGTCCCTCTGGATGAGAAGGAACCAGTGTGTTCAAGGTAATCACCCAAGCCCAACAGAGGCCACTCTGGGCGGGTCAGAGAAGCTGGATGGGTCCCTCTGGATGAGAAGGAACCAGTGTGTTCAAGGTAATCACCCAAGCCCACCAGAGGCCACTCTGGGCGGGTCAGAGAAGCTGGAAGGGTCCCTCAGGATGGGAAGGAACCAGTGTGTTCAAGGTAATCACCCGCGCCCAACAGAGGCCACTCTGGGTGGGTCAGAGAAGCTGGATGGGTCCCTCTGGATGAGAAGGAACCAGTGTGTTCAAGGTAATCACCCAAGCCCAACAGAGGCCACTCTGGGCGGGTCAGAGAAGCTGGATGGGTCCCTCTGGATGAGAAGGAACCAGTGTGTTCAAGGTAATCACCCAAGCCCACCAGAGGCCACTCTGGGCGGGTCAGAGAAGCTGGAAGGGTCCCTCAGGATGGGAAGGAACCAGTGTGTTCAAGGTAATCACCCGCGCCCAACAGAGGCCACTCTGGGTGGGTCAGAGAAGCTGGATGGGTCCCTCTGGATGAGAAGGAACCAGTGTGCTCAAGGTAATCACCCAAGCCCAACAGATGCCACTCTGGGCGGGTCAGAGAAGCTGGACGGGTCCCTCTGGATGAGAAGGAACCAGTGTGTTCAAAGTAATCACCCAAGCCCAACAGATGCCACTCTGGGCGGGTCAGAGAAGCTGGACGCGTCCCTCTGGATGAGAAGGAACCAGTGTGCTCAAGGTAATCACCCAAGCCCAACAGAGGCCACTTTGGGCGGGTCAGAGAAGCTGGAGGGTCCCTCTGGATGAGAAGGAACCAGAGTGCTCAAGGTAATCACCCAAGCCCAACAGAGGCCACTCTGGGCGGGTCAGAGAAGCTGGACGGGTCCCTCTGGATGAGAAGGAACCAGAGTGCTCAAGGTAATCACCCAAGCCCAACAGAGGCCACTCTGGGCGGGTCAGAGAAGCTGGATGGGTCCCTCTGGACGCTCTCCCACACACACGCACGCACGCACACACGAAAACACGCACGCGCAAACGTGCACACGCACACACACACGCTCTAGAATTACTTAACATTTCATAAATCCATTAAAATGGAACCCAGACAAATTAAAAAGAAAAAACGGAAGTGTGTTTTCCGAGGACAGACCTCTCCGAAGGGCTTGACGGTGGTGATGTTGTAGGAGGCGGGGTCTCGCTCCACCAGACACGTCTCTGTGAGGGCCAGGATCCTCTTCACCGGCTCCTGAGAACGCACACACACACACACACACACACACACACACACACACACACACACACACACGTCACCCAGAGCCCGAGAGCGCAGAAGTGTGTGTGACTCAGCAGCTCATCTCACCGAGTGGCGTGGTGTGATCTTCTGCACGATGAACTCTGTGAGTGAGGTGATGGACTCGTCGGAGCCGTACTTGCCCAGCCGCTCGCACTGGAAGCTCTGGAAGCTGAGCGGCTCCTTCCGCAGCCGGAGTGTGATGCCCAGGAAGCTGCCGGCGTGCTCGATCGCACTGCGGATGATCTCGTCACGGTGCTCAGAGGCAAACAGATGCTGCACACACACACACACACACACACACACACACACACAGAGAGAGAGAGACAGTCAGCAGTGCACCGCAAAACATGCTCTTCTTACGCAGTAGTTTTCTCTCGTTTCTAGTCCAAACATCTACAATTTCTTACATTAAGAAAAATTTACTAGACAAGTACAAATTATTGCCTTGCTTTGGGAAAAGTAACTCAAAATGAAGAGTTTTTGCTTAATCCTTCAAATAATATTCATACTCTTGTGTAATCGACGCCCCATCCTAAATAAACCCGTCTCTTGTGTGATACTCTGAACTCTCGAATATTCAGCTCTAATCTGACCTCTAACCTGTGCGGTGTCCAGAATAATAATCCTCCGCTGTGTGTTAATAGGCCAGAGGAGAACTGAGTCTGGTTTCTCTAAGGTTTATTTTTCTCCATCATGCCCTGATGGAGTTTCGGTTCCTTTGGTCGCCTTTGGCTTGGCTTGCTCAGTTGGGGACACTAACATTATGATCAAAGTTTTCTCACCCCATTGGCAGATTATTTATCTTATTTTAAGCAAAAACTCTTGTCTAGTAAATACTCCTTGTTTTAAGATTGTTTAGATGTTTGGACTAGAAACAAGACAAAAATACTGAGTAAGAAGAGCATGTGCACGCGCACACACACATGCACACACGCGCACACACACACGCGTGCGCATACACGCACAGACACAGACACACACAGACAGACAGACACACACACACACACGCACCAGCCTGCCGAAGCCGCCGTAGAGCAGGCAGAAGCCGCCCTGGTAGTCCGACACCTCGGCGAAGCCCTCCAGGCAGCGGTAATCATACGAGCAGAGCAGGCGATGGGTCTGGGGCTCGATCTGATCAATGCCCCCCGGAGTCACCTCCAGACACACACTCCTCCGAGAGTCGCTCCAGTGGTGCTTAAAGCAGGTGTAGCGCTGAGGAAACACACACACACCAATCCTCAGCCGCTAATGTGGGATAATGACAGAGCTCATTGAGACGGAGATTATTCCGACTGGAGGAGCGGCGCTCACGGGCCTGACGGAGTACAGTGGACACATCCACAAGTCACTAATCAGGAGATTTATTACAGCGCCTCCACAACGCCAGTACAACACTCGCAAATTATGTAAATTATTATTACAATTATAATTATATTTTAATCTGGGTGACTAACCAGTATCCTCACTGCAAAATAATGCTCTTCTTCCTCAGTATTTGTGTCTTGTTTCTAGTCCAAACATCTAAAACAGTCTTAAAACAAGAAGTATTTACTAGACAAGCAAAAGTAATTGTCTTGTTTTGGGGAAAATAACTCAAATGAAGAGAGTTTTTGCTTAAAATAAGATCAATAATCTGCCAATGGGGTGAGAATAATAATCTTAATTCAAACAGAAAACAAGATTATTTTTCTTATTTTAAGCAAAAACTCTCTTCATTTGGAGTTATTTTTTTCCCCAAAAACAATTTTTTTCTTGTCTAGTAAATGTTTCTTAATGTAAGAATTTTTTGATATTTTGACTAAAAACAAGACACAAATACTGAGGTAGTGTATCATTAGCCATCGCTAATAAATGCTTAGATTTTTCTCGCCAGTGACACACACATTTCAACACAACATTTCACTTTATCTACACATTGTCCAATAACACAAACTTACTTTAAATTATTATTATTATTATTATTATTATTATTATCATTATTATTATTATTATCATTATTATTATTATTATTATTATTATTATTATTATTATTATTATTATTATCATTATTATTATTATTATCATTATTATTATTATTATACAAAGCAAAAGCTATGCAATGATATTTGGGCTACAGATGCCATAATAATGCTCGTCTCTGCTTGGTTTGGTGCAAAGATATCTCATTTTGATAAAAATAACCGTTTATATTTCAATATCTATCTAAATATTAAGATGTTGTTATCCCGGCGATATATGATCTGAAGTAATCTGTTTAACGGAAGTATGGTCTCCCCAGCTCTGCCTTTCAGGGGTAAAGGTGTGCCGATGTTCAGTTCTCGACCGTACGAAGGCATTATAACAGGACTGCCGGATTGATGAATAATCTCTACATTATAACCCTGCTATAAACTCAGATCGGACAGCTATTAAAGGAGCACATGATCTTAACCCACGGCAGGTGCTGGGAGAGGTGCGTCTTCTGTGTAAACGCGCATTAACTTTCTCTGGTCTTTGCTCCTCTGAGCGGTGTACAAATCTTGGTATCTCTTCTTGACGGATCGCTTCCTGTACTCCTGAGTTGTAAGTCTCTTACGATAAAAGCGTCTGCTAAATGCATAAATGTAAATGTAAACGATGAATGCGTGTGTGTATGTGTGTGTGTGTGTGTGGTTATACTCACTCGTCCGGTGATTTTCCCCTCGGAGAAATCCGTTCTGAATCTCTGTGGAGCAGAAAGTGCTGGAGTTAATGCTGCATGATAACGGTTAAACTGATAATCATGATTATTGATCGCGATTATTCTATGAATAAGGGAGTGTAGTTGTGGCCATTTTGCATGTTCTTCACCAACCTGCCCTTCAGCCAAAGGCCTGTAGGTGGCGCACCGACTTCATTTAACCAACTATGATAACTCCATTAGATGGTAAATCAACACTAAACACTGGTTTTGATGAACGCTTTGTAATCTATATTCACATTAGATGTTAAGGTACATAACTTGTTTTGCAAATGAGGCAAACCACAGATCAGATTGCCCTGCAAACTCGTAAAGCAAAGAACGATGCCCTTAGATATAATATAAATGTCCTGGCTAGGGCCCTTCTAAAGCGCTCGACGTGGCTTAATGCACTAACACGCGATATTAAAAGATCAAACTCCGTAAACATGACAATAAACCATCCTGTAGCATTACAGTTTCCCGATTGCATCAGTGTTTGCAGAATAAATGCAGCTTCGTAACCTATAAGGCGGAGATCCGAGGTCAGTAGCTGAACTCACGGCTGAAGGTTTGATCATGGCAGATTTACTCACACTAACAGCACGAGTGTGTGTTCAGATCATCAGCACTGCGTCTGCAGTAGAGGAGCGGCTCAGGGTGGCCACACAGATGAAGTTAAACACCAAAGGAAAGTTTCTCCTTCTGAGGGAAACGCTCTGTGTGGGGGATTTCAGCTGTGTGTATCTGGCAACCCACGCATGACTGAGTGGAGGCTCGCTACCAACGCAAGATCACAAACCCCAAAGACAAAACACGCTACGGACAAATAACCAGCGGCACAATATCCTGACGATTATTAGAAATCAATCGAGAGAAGCTGATATCATGAAGAATGGGTCAGGTGTGTGTGTGTGTGTGTGTGTGTGTGTGTGTGTGTGTGTGTGTGTGTGTGTGTGTGTGTGTGTGTGTGTGTGTGTGTGTGTGTGTGTGTGTGTGAGCCTCACCAGCGCCTCCGTCAGCAGCTCCGTGCGGTGCTCGGTGGAGAACTTCAGTGTCTCAGACTTCTTCCCGCTGCCCTTACGGAAGGTCAGATTAAACTCTGTGCCCTGACCTTTCCCAGCCGGAGCGATGCCACAGATATCACCATACGGCCACTGCGCGCACACACACACACACACACAATGTCATTCCTGTGAGAATCTTAATATTCATGAGGAAACATTATAATGGTTTTGACTGGATTATGAAAGTGACTATAATACTAATGGCATTATTATTAAAGGGTTAGTTCAGCCACAGATGAAATGTCTGTCATTAACTCCTCTCCCTAATGTCGCTCCACACCCGTAAGACCTCCGCTCATCTTCACACACAGTTTAAGATATTTTATATTTAGTCCGAGAGCGTATGCAAGTGTATGCACACTATACTGTCCATGTCCGGAAAGGGAACCTTAAAGAAAATCTTTATTTGAGGATTGAACACAAACGCGGAAGAGAAGCCAATGCTGAATAAAGTCGTAGTTTTGTTATTTTTGGACCCAAATGTATTTTGGATGCTTCAAGAGACTCTAATTAACCCACTGATGTCTCATATGGACTACTGTGATGATGTTTTTATTCCCTTTCTGGACATGGACAGTATAGTGTGCATACACTTGCATACGCTCTCGGACTAAATATAAAATATCTTAAACTGTGTGTGAAGATGAACGGAGGTCTTACGGGTGTGGAGCGACATTAGGGAGAGGAGTTAATGACAGACATCTCATCTTTGGCTGAACTAACCCTTTAATAATAATATGAGTAATCTACTGTTATTGATAAGTAGAGATGTATGTTAGTGCAGAAAGCAGTACCTGGTTCGTGACCTCTAAGGTGGTGGGATTGTATGTGGTGATGCCATGAGTTCCCACGGAGAACACACGCTTGTACCTGAAAACACACACACACACATCACTTCCTGTTACATGTCATCCGTCCCATAATCAGAGGTGTGTGTGTGTGTGTAAGAGTCCCTCCTGATAAACACACACACTATATTACATGTTCTTATATATCTGAACTTCACCTCTTAGACAGGTCTCATGATTGTGCATTTATTGATCTGTTATTAAAACCAGTTATTACAGTCAACCTTTAAATATTTATATTCCACCAGCAACAATAAAAGCTGATCTAAAAACGGGCATTTAACGGTTAATATAGACCTCAGTTTTACTTTGAGTGTTCATTTGTAAATCACTTTAACTGATCTTCAACACCTGTCCATACCCTGCAGTATTGTCCTGTTTAACACTGAAGCTGCTCTGACACAATCGCCATTGGAGAAGCGCGATAGAAATAAAGCTGATTGATTGATTGATTGATTGACTGATATCGGTGCGTAGAGCGTTATAATGGTGTTCAGAGTTCACCCAGTTATATTGGATGGATCAATACCCAGAGTCCTCTGGCTGAATTAGGAGCACCAGGAGTAAAATATGAAGCCTAATGTAAAATGTCCAGTTCAGGCGTGAGCTCTTCAGAAACGAGAGGATGAATGAGCTCTGACAGACTGAAAGCTTCGTCCTCCCACACACACACTCGCCATTGTTTCCTACACACACGCATGCAACAACACACAGCTTAACACACAATACTGGCTCAACCGGCGGAGGAACACCACCGTCACAGGAAGAGAAGTCTCCTGAAAACAGAAATAATCTCTCAGAGTTCTCCGATCAGAGGAGCAGGAGTGAGAGAGCTGTGATGATGCCTGATGATAATACTGACAACCTTATTTCACAATAAACCATTTTACTGTACATTTGTGGTGTAATTTTGGGACGGTGATTCTGGGCAGCACACATTCTGCAGAATAGATGACAGTAAGCTATTCCTGACTCCGGCCACTCCTTCCTGTCTCGGTGACCTTGTAGAAGAAAACAGGCTCCAGTCACAAGACCGGTTAATTATTCATTGTCTGTGGCTTTTAACATCTTCCTCTGAAGTCCCTCACACACACACACACACACACACACACACTCCATCACATGACTGGACCCAACAAATCATCCAATCACGTGATTAAATACATCTTTACACGCTTTATCTGCAGCTAAAGCTCCGGCTCAGAGTCAGCAGGAAGAGAGCCACCGTATGAACAGCAGGAGAATCATATCAATAAGGCCATTCCTGACCTTTCCTCACTACTAAATATTCCACGCTCTACTGTTAGTGGGATTAGAACAAAGAGGAAGCCATTGGGAACAACAGCAACTCAGCCACGAAGTGTTCAATCCCAGAGCGGGGTCAGCGCATGCTGAGGGTCACAGTGCGCAGAAGTCTCCAACTTTCTACAGAGTCAACAGCTCACGACCTCCAGACTTCTGTGGCCTTCAGATGAGCTCAAGAACAGCGGAGAGAGCTTCATGGAATGGGTTTCCATGGCCGAGCAGCTCATCCAAGCCTTACATCACCAAGAGCAATGCAAAGCGTGGGATGCAGTGGAGTAAAGCAGCCGCCACTGGACTCTAGAGCAGTGAGACATGTTCTCTGAGCGACCAATCACGCTTCAGTCTGACAATCCCATGGACGAGTCTGGGTTTGGCCGTCGCCAGGAGAACGGGACTCGCCTGACTGCATTGTGCCAAGTGTAAAGTTTGGTGGAGGGGGGATTATGGGCTGGGGTTGTTTTTCAGGGGTTGGCCCCTTAGTTCCAGTGAAAGGAACTCTTAATGCTTCACCAAGACATTTTGGGCAATTTCATGCTCCTGACTTTGTGGGATCAGTATGTGGACGGCCCCTTCCTGTCCCAGCATGACTGCGCTCCAGTGCACAAAGCGTCGCTCCATAAAGACATGGATGAGGAGTTTGGTGTGGAGGAACTGGACTGGCCTGCACAGAGTCCTGAGCTCAACCCGATAGAACAGCTTTGGGATGAATTAGAGCGGAGACTGAGAGCCAGGCCTTCTCGTCCAACATCAGTGCCTGACCTCACAAATGAGCTTCTAGAAGAATGGGCAAAAATCCCCATAAACACACTCCTAAACCTTGAGGAAAGCCTTCCCAGAAGAGCTGGAGCTGTTGGAGAGGGTGGGCCGACTCCAGATTAAACCCCACCGGTTAACAATGGGGAGCCACTAAAGCTCACTTTGGGCAGTATAGTGTATATAATGGTATGCCTGAACTCCACTTGCTGAATTAAACGTAATATAATGCGGTCATGTGACAATATAGTTTCAAAACTTCAGTTTGAAATGTTTTTGCATCATAAGCATTGTAAAATAATGAGTATACTGCATAGTATGCACTGCGATAGTACACACACTCCAGCCAAAGTACAGGAAGACACTGGGAACCAGGAACTGAAAGTTTCACAATCTTGGCCACAGATTTTGTAACTAGTAAGATTTGAGCAAAAGAACAGCTTGAAGTGTGAAAGTGATGAGAGCTGAGATTAATCATCAGCTCGCAGAGATAAGAGCAGCTCTGAGCGATCATCTGAAGAACAGCAGACCTGATGATATAATCTCTTCAACACCGAGTGTGTCGCGCTATAACACCAACACCACCTCTATGATGCTTCCAGTCGACTCTTCCTGCCTTAAGTGCTAATAATGAGCAATTCCAGTACACAAATGCACACAGTACGTGTGTTAGGGTGAGGACGAGATGCTTCAATAAGACATATCGCATTACAGGAGTGCACCACACACACACACACACACACACACACACACAGCTGCTCAGGGCTGGACATGTCACAGCTCGCTTTACTTTCGGTTCTATGTGCGTTTCGACAGCCACACGAGACATTCAGCGCTTCTCTTCTAGAGTCTGGGAAACGCCGTAACTGCGCGTGGCATTATGGGCAGTCGCCGCCATGCTTCAGGTCACGCCCAGGAGCGTACAATGATAACGAACCACTAGAGAAGAAAGCGGCTGTATTCACGTTAATACTTTTGAAGACCTGCTTGCCCTCACTTAGAATGAATGTCCTAACATCTGAATGGCGAGTACACGAGCCCTCAGTCGTAATGCCAGGACACTGCACACACACACACACACACACACACACACACACACACACACTCATCACATTCATGCAGTCAGAGATCACACGGCCGTCTATCGCACCACACACAGGACTACACACGGATTCCTCTCTCGCAGGTTATTACTTTAATATAGCCTAGCGAAAAGGTCTGTATCTGATATTTAAAATAATACTGCTTGATCTCCGCCAGTGGATCATTTATTTAATCAACATATGATATCGCAGTTCCATAGTGTGCAGCATTAAGGGATAACGTATAAGAGTACGGCCCGTAATGCAGCTTTAGAATGATTTGCATTGTGGAAGTACTTTAGCCTACAGTAATAAACAGTTTTACTGAACTTATGAGGTACAACAAGTGCAAGATTCCCTCAACTGAGAGAAGCAATGAATGTCCAGAAGTGTTTATTTAAGGTGTGAGCATAGGATAGAAGCGGTTCAGAAAGCATAAATCTGTAATATATTAGAACATATTCATGATGTTATGAATAATACACACATAAACACAAATTATAAAGACACATTTTGGGTAAGCTTTGAGGTTTACTTTCACTTGTTGTTTCCAAGCTGCTAAACTGAAACATCAAGTTTCCCCACGCAGGTCACGAGAGCGGCTATAGCAGTCCACAACACGGCAAGCGTACACCATTAGAATGTGTTTAACTATATAAGTTTACGTCTACCTCCACTACCACACATTCACTAACGTAGTGTCCGTGTCCTAAAGTCCACGAATGCATTGTGTGTGTGACGTCACGATCCCAGACTCTATTAGGAAACTGATCCCAAACATCTGCCCGAGCCGCTGAGCTCCTGTCCCACGTTCGGCCACGCTAGGGAGAGTCCCGGGTGTGTGTCCATACAAAGAGAGTAAATGACGACAGAAAGATCATATTAGGTGAAGTAACCGTGAACATGATCTCCTACTATAGCTAAAGGACAGCGATTGGCTCTGAGTGTTGAACCGGTGTCAGATCACATGCAGGTCATGTGTAGATCTAACACTGGCTCTCATTCACTATAGGAAGTGGTAAAACCCTTTGAGTTTCCAGCATGCAAACGCAAACATCTCGCTCTATCTATCTGTGGCAATGCGTCTCAATAACCTGCGTGCGTAAGCCGATCACTCTTCACAGACGGCATGCCTGGACAGAAGACGAGACAGAGCTCTTTATTAAACTCATAAAGACAATAAAATTAGAGGAATACTGGACTCTAAACACAGAAATGCCACATTATCATGAAGAGCTTGAAGCAGATCTGCGGGAGAAACACACACACACACACACACACCTCATATACGTGATGCTTAAGTAGCTTATAAGGGGCTTTCCTTGCCATTAATGCTTGGATAACACACACACACACACACACACACACACACACACACGTCTCCTTTCAATAAAATAATGGCTAGTGCGGTGGATGGGATATACAAACCTACCAGCATAGGTGCCATCATTATAGGAATGACCCATCGCGAGAGGAAAATAATTAGTGTTAGTCGCATAACTGCGGCTAATGGAAACGCTGTAATTTCGCAGGTTTTTTATCGACACTTAGAAAATATCTAAAAAATTTGGCAATGGAAACACGGCTACTGATGGACTGGCACAATCATCTCCCTCTCGCCCCAAGCACATCAGACACACACACACACACACACACACACACACACACACACACTTTGGTGAATATGTTTGTTCTTCTGTAAGACGCTTTATGTAAACGCTTCTGCTAAAAACCTTAAGACGGACACTATCTGCAGATGTGAAGTCATGGAGAAGCGGAGCAGAAAGAGGCACTTACTTCCCTCTCCAGGAGTGTTTGGTGGTGTAGAAACAGGCCAGGTCTTTGTTGTCTTTGAGGACGTTCATCTTCAGGCAGGGCCTGTGAAGAGAGACCGCAGGGGCAGTTTATTTCATAGGTTCGATATCATCATCGTGCTCCTTTAGGTAAATGCTGCTGTTCCGCAGTCCACCACTAGATGACGGCGCGCTACACAAACCGACCCGAAACCGGCTAATGTGACGACAACATCGTTGAACAAAGGTGATAAAGCAGTCGAATCTCACTCAAGATGCCCAGAAGTAATTAATAAAGAGAGGAGTAGAAGTGAGATGTGTAATTACTTTACTTATAAAACTGATGAGGAGCCATCACACCCAGCCAATCATCTGACTTTAAGACTTCTGAAGAGATCGACAGGTCAGTGGATCGCTCAAATCACCTCATTTAGACATTTATTTTCTTTAACACTGATCAACACACAAACATAAGATCGATATCACACAATCTCCAGCGTTCGCATCCCATGTGCTCTTATTACGAAATGCTGTAAAATTGCTTGCATGTTCAATCTTGATTTCCTTCATCCATCCAGATTGCTTCAGTGTCGTGCGATGTCTTTCGAAGCAATTTGTTAAAATTATTTCTCACAAGAAAGTTTTCAAATGACTGATTTGATGTGATCATTTTTGTTGATTCATTTACTAATTAACATTTGTGGTAATTTCCCACTTTATAAACTCAAAACTTGCGTAATTTTAATCACCCTCACGCAATACTCGCGCCAATATCAGACCGTGTGGTGTCGATGTAATATCGGTGCTTCTGTGTTAGATTACCGTACCGAAGCCAAACCTGTGGTATGGAGCCATCCCTAATTTGGAAGGGCGGGATTTTAAAAGTTAAGTCAAACATCATAATTCTGGCATCTCGTGTCATCGTCCCAAACCCAAAGACTTCTGTTCATCTACAAAACACAAATCAAGAGTTGTTTTGTTCATCCAATGAAAGGCCACACAGAATCCCCTGTAACGGTAACAATAGGAATCAAGCGGTTTAATCCAATCAGAAGAGGCATAACGCCCAGATGTCACCGAGTCTTTTGGTAACACTTCAGTATGATGAACACACATTCACTATTAACTACGCCTCCATAATCTCCTAATTTACTGCTTATTAATAGTTAGTAAGGTAGTTTTTGTAGCGTTTAAGTTTAGGTATTGGGTCAGATTAAGGGATGTAGAATAAGCTCATGCAGAATAAGGCATTAATATGAGCTTTAGAAGTGCTAATAAACAGACAATATCATAGTAATATGCATGATCATAAACAACTAGTTAATAGTTAATAACTGAACCCTAAAATAAAGTGTTAGCGGTCTTTTATTTACACAGGAACACACACAGAGCCCGTCAGATATAATCAACAGATGTTTAAATGTGCTTGACTTATTAACAAAGTATTGAGAGCATAAAAATATCTTGATTTGATCTGATGATCCTGCGCAGCACGAACGCCCCGAACACATCCAGCTTCCTCACACTCACCCTGACGCTGGCTAGCCATGGAAAAACACTGGGGCATTATGGGTAATTGTGACACCAGTGAAAATGCAGATGGGGAATGAAGTGAAGAGTTTCAGTAATGGAAATTATTTTGTGCCTGTCACATCTGTTCAGTGTCTGGCACTCTGTGGGACTTTTATGTTGAAGTTATCTGTGCATTTTTCTGTGTCCTCTTTCCTGTGTAGTTTGTAGTTCTTGTAGTTTTTTATGTTGATTAGTTTTTGCAGGTGTTTCCCATTTACCACTCCCCTTGTTATCTTATTAACCTTGTTCCCTGGTGTGTATTTATACCTCTGTGAATCAGTTGTTCTCTGTCGGTCATTGTTTGCTGTTATGCAGGTATTTCGCAGTTTTCTGCTCCCCGTGTTTTCTTTTCGTTTGCTCAGTGTTATTTTGTTCCTGATTTTTGATTGTTTTGGTTATTAAATTTCCCTGCATTTGGATCCTGCTTCTCTGCCTGCCGTCTGTTTATTCCCCGTTCCGTGACAGAATGACCGACCCACTTATGGATCCAGCGGGGAGATTAGTGCGGCTCCAGCAAGGAGAGCTCAGCACCAAGGACTTTGTGTGTGAGTTCATCAGGTTGGCTCGTCTGACTCAGATGGGCGAGGCATGCCTGATGATCCTCTTTCGGAGGGGATTGTCAGAGCCCCTCCGGTCATGCATGCCTGACTGGGATTCTGATGGGTCTTTGGAAAGCTACGCGGCTCATGCTCTTAAGCTATGGGACTGGATGGCGGTATTCACCAAGTCGGAGATCCCGGTGGCCAGGGTCTCGGTGGAGGAGGTCCCAAGTCCAGTGGTCCCGAGTCCAGGGGTCCCTGTGCCGGTGGTCCCTGTGCCGGTGGTCCCTGTGCCGGTGGTCCCTGTGCCGGTGGTCCCAGTTCGGGTGGTTCGTGGTCAGGCGGACCCTGTGCCGGTGGTCCCAGTTCCGGTGGTCTCTATGCCAGTGGACCGTGTTCCAGTGGTCCCGAGTCTGGAGATCCCGAGTCCTGACACAGCCAGGAGGGCTGTGCTGGGATTCTTTGTGACAGCGGTACTACGTGCTTGGGAGAAACACAGGATCTCCTCTGGGGACTCAGGGCTTGTTTCTGAGCAGCCTGCGGTAGTCTTGGAGGAGTGTCCTGAGCTGACCAAGTGCATTCCCTTGCCGTGGCCGGCCCGCGCACAGAGTCCGGAGAGGGCTCCGGCCCGAGCACAGAGTCCGGAGAGGGCTCCGGCCCGAGCACAGAGTCCGGAGAGGGCTCCGGCCCGAGCACAGAGTCCGGAGAGGGCTCCGGCCCGAGCACAGAGTCCGGAGAGGGCTCCGGCCCGAGCACAGAGTCCGGAGAGGGCTCCGGCCCGAGCACAGAGTCCGGAGAGGGCTCCGGCCCGAGCACAGAGTCCGGAGAGGGCTCCGGCCCGAGCACAGAGTCCGGAGAGGGCTCCGGCCCGAGCACAGAGTCCGGAGAGGGCTCCGGCCCGAGCACAGAGTCCGGAGAGGGCTCCGGCCCGAGCACAGAGTCCGGAGAGGGCTCCGGCCCGAGCACAGAGTCCGGAGAGGGCTCCGGCCCGAGCACAGAGTCCGGAGAGGGCTCCGGCCCGAGCACAGAGTCCGGAGAGGGCTCCGGCCCGAGCACAGAGTCCGGAGAATTCACAAGCCAACTACCAGTCTGTGCCCCAGCCCAGCAGCCTGCTGTATGCACAGACCTATGACCAGCCTGTGCCGCCCTGGCCTCCTGAACTGTTTGGGCTGCCCTGGCCTGTCCCTCCAGTCCCGCCCGATCCGCCCCAGGTCCTATCCTGCTTCCAGTGTCCGTTCCTGACCCTCCATCCCTCCCCCTGTTCCGCCACCGCTTCACCTCCCTCCGTGACTGGTTCTGGAGTGTCTGGAAGCCACTCCTTTGAGGGGGGGTAATGTCACATCTGTTCAGTGTCTGGCACTCTGTGGGACTTTTATGTTGAAGTTATCTGTGCATTTTTCTGTGTCCTCTTTCCTGTGTAGTTTGTAGTTCTTGTAGTTTTTTATGTTGATTAGTTTTTGCAGGTGTTTCCCATTTACCACTCCCCTTGTTATCTTATTAACCTTGTTCCCTGGTGTGTATTTATACCTCTGTGAATCAGTTGTTCTCTGTCGGTCATTGTTTGCTGTTATGCAGGTATTTCGCAGTTTTCTGCTCCCCGTGTTTTCTTTTCGTTTGCTCAGTGTTATTTTGTTCCTGATTTTTGATTGTTTTGGTTATTAAATTTCCCTGCATTTGGATCCCGCTTCTCTGCCTGCCGTCTGTTTATTCCCCGTTCCGTGACAGTGCCATCCACAAAAGTAGGTTATGAGTTTCACTCCGGAATTAAAATATAATCACATTTAAATTGTATTCAGAAACAAACGTGCATGCAAACTTTTCTAGGTGGAGAAAAGGAAAAAGCAAGACAAAGGTATAAGAGAGAAGGGTCAGATTCACCCCAGAGTAAAAGCACAAGAGAAGGAAAGAAGAGAAGAAGGGAAGAAGGAAAGGGAGAGGTGGGTGAAGAGGTGTTGATCCATCTCTGTCAGCATTCCTTCTTTCCTTCCTTCTTTCCTCCACACTAAACTACAGGAGCTCAGACCCCACCGACTCAGAATATCATTCACACTAACTGAGGACTGCTAACCCAGGGTCAAATTTAAGCTTGGGTTAATGTAATCCTGAGTTATCTGGTGGACAGCAGTCAACGGGTTAAGAGTGGACAGCAGTCAACGGGTTAAGAGTGGACAGCAGTCAACGGGTTAAGAGTGGACAGCAGTCAAAGGGTTAAGAGTGGACAGCAGTCAAAGGGTTAAGAGTGGACAGCAGTCAAAGGGTTAAGAGTGGACAGCAGCCAACGGGTTAAGAGTGGACAGCAGCCAACGGGTTAAGAGTGGACAGCAGCCAACGGGTTAAGAGTGGACAGCAGCCAACGGGTTAAGAGTGTGGACAGCAGCCAACGGGTTAAGAGTGGACAGCAGCCAACGGGTTAAGAGTGGACAGCAGCCAACGGGTTAAGAGTGGACAGCAGCCAACGGGTTAAGAGTGGACAGCAGCCAACGGGTTAAGAGTGGACAGCAGCCAACGGGTTAAGAGTGGACAGCAGCCAACGGGTTAAGAGTGGACAGCAGCCAACGGGTTAAGAGTGGACAGCAGCCAACGGGTTAAGAGTGGACAGCAGCCAACGGGTTAAGAGTGGACAGCAGCCAACGGGTTAAGAGTGGACAGCAGCCAACGGGTTAAGAGTGGACAGCAGTCAACGGGTTAAGAGTGGACAGCAGTCAACGGGTTAAGAGTGGACAGCAGTCAACGGGTTAAGAGTGGACAGCAGTCAACGGGTTAAGAGTGGACAGCAGTCAACGGGTTAAGAGTGGACAGCAGTCAACGGGTTAAGAGTGGACAGCAGTCAACGGGTTAAGAGTGGACAGCAGTCAACGGGTTAAGAGTGGACAGCAGTCAAAGGGTTAAGAGTGGACAGCAGTCAACGGGTTAAGAGTGGACAGCAGTCAACGGGTTAAGAGTGGACAGCAGTCAACGGGTTAAGAGTGGACAGCAGTCAACGGGTTAAGAGTGGACAGCAGTCAACGGGTTAAGAGTGGACAGCAGTCAACGGGTTAAGAGTGGACAGCAGTCAACGGGTTAAGAGTGGACAGCAGTCAACGGGTTAAGAGTGGACAGCAGTCAAAGGGTTAAGAGTGGACATCAGTCAACGGGTTAAGAGTGGACAGCAGTCAACGGGTTAAGAGTGGACAGCAGTCAACGGGTTAAGAGTGGACAGCAGTCAACGGGTTAAGAGTGGACAGCAGTCAACGGGTTAAGAGTGGACAGCAGTCAAAGGGTTAAGAGTGGACAGCAGTCAACGGGTTAAGAGTGGACAGCAGTCAATGGGTTAAGAGTGGACAGCAGTCAAAGGGTTAAGAGTGGACAGCAGTCAAAGGGTTAAGAGTGGTCAGCAGTCAAAGGGTTAAGAGTGGTCAGCAGTCAAAGGGTTAAGAGTGGTCAGCAGTCAAAGGGTTAAGAGTGGACAGCTGTCAAAGGGTTAAGAGTGGACAGCAGTTAACGGGTTAAGAGTGGACTGCAGTTAACGGGTTAAGAGTGGACAGCAGTTAACGGGTTAAGAGTGGACAGCAGTTAACGGGTTAAGAGTGGACAGCAGTCAAAGGGTTAAGAGTGGACAGCAGTCAAAGGGTTAAGAGTGGACAGCAGTCAAAGGGTTAAGAGTGGACAGCAGTCAACGGGTTAAGAGTGGACAGCAGTTAACGGGTTAAGAGTGGACTGTAGTTAACGGGTTAAGAGTGGACAGCAGTTAACGGGTTAAGAGTGGACAGCAGTTAACGGGTTAAGAGTGGACAGCAGTTAACGGGTTAAGAGTGGACAGTAGTTAACGGGTTAAGAGTGGACTGTAGTTAACGGGTTAAGAGTGGACAGTAGTTAACGGGTTAAGAGTGGACAGTAGTTAACGGGTTAAGAGTGGACTGTAGTTAACGGGTTAAGAGTGGACAGCAGTTAACGGGTTAAGAGTGGACCGCAGTTAACGGGTTAAGAGTGGACAGTAGTTAACAGGTTAAGAGTGGACAGTAGTTAACAGGTTAAGAGTGGACTGTAGTTAACAGGTTAAGAGTGGACTGTAGTTAACAGGTTAAGAGTGGACAGTAGTTAACAGGTTAAGAGTGGACTGTAGTTAACAGGTTAAGAGTGGACAGTAGTTTACAGGTTAAGAGTGGACAGTAGTTAACAGGTTAAGAGTGGACTGTAGTTAACGGGTTAAGAGTGGACAGCAGTCAACGGGTTAAGAGTGGACAGCAGTCAACGGGTTAAGAGTGGACAGCAGTTAACGGGTTAAGAGTGGACTGTAGTTAACGGGTTAAGAGTGGACTGTAGTTAACGGGTTAAGAGTGGACTGTAGTTAACGGGTTAAGAGTGGACTGTAGTTAACGGGTTAAGAGTGGACTGTAGTTAATGGGTTAAGAGTGGACAGCAGTTAACGGGTTAAGAGTGGACAGCAGTTAACGGGTTAAGAGTGGACAGCAGTCAACGGGTTAAGAGTGGACTGTAGTTAACAGGTTAAGAGTGGACTGTAGTTAACAGGTTAAGAGTGGACAGCAGTTAACAGGTTAAGAGTGGACAGCAGTTAACAGATTAAGAGTGGACAGCAGTCAACGGGTTAAGAGTGGACTGTAGTTAACAGGTTAAGAGTGGACTGTAGTTAACAGGTTAAGAGTGGACAGCAGTTAACAGGTTAAGAGTGGACAGCAGTTAACAGGTTAAGAGTGGACAGCAGTCAACGGGTTAAGAGTGGACTGTAGTTAACAGGTTAAGAGTGGACTGTAGTTAACAGGTTAAGAGTGGACAGCAGTTAACAGGTTAAGAGTGGACTGTAGTTAACGGGTTAAGAGTGGACAGCAGTTAACGGGTTAAGAGTGGACAGCAGTCAACGGGTTAAGAGTGGACAGCAGTTAACGCGTTAAGAGTGGACAGCAGTCAACGGGTTAAGAGTGGACAGCAGTTAACACGTTAAGAGTGGACAGCAGTCAACGGGTTAAGAGTGGACAGCAGTTAACGCGTTAAGAGTGGACAGCAGTCAACGGGTTAAGAGTGGACAGCAGTCAACGGGTTAAGAGTGGACAGCAGTCAACGGGTTAAGAGTGGACAGCAGTTAACGGGTTAAGAGTGGACAGCAGTCAACAGGTTAAGAGTGGACTGTAGTTAACAGGTTAAGAGTGGACTGTAGTTAACAGGTTAAGAGTGGACAGCAGTTAACGGGTTAAGAGTGGACAGCAGTCAACAGGTTAAGAGTGGACTGTAGTTAACAGGTTAAGAGTGGACTGTAGTTAACAGGTTAAGAGTGGACAGCAGTTAACAGGTTAAGAGTGGACAGCAGTTAACAGGTTAAGAGTGGACTGTAGTTAACAGGTTAAGAGTGGACAGCAGTTAACAGGTTAAGAGTGGACTGTAGTTAACAGGTTAAGAGTGGACAGCAGTTAACAGGTTAAGAGTGGACAGCAGTTAACAGGTTAAGAGTGGACTGTAGTTAACAGGTTAAGAGTGGACAGCAGTTAACAGGTTAAGAGTGGACTGTAGTTAACAGGTTAAGAGTGGACAGTAAGTAGTTAAGGGGTTAAGCCCATCAGAGATCAGAGGAGCCTAGTTTGACAGATTAATGCTGAAAGATGTCCATGCAGGTTAACTTTCCATTGTGCAAGACTCCAGCAATAAGCAAAACATTAAGAATACTTTCATGACAGCTATCATCTAGTAACGATATGGACACATTATGCTGCACTACTGTCCAAATAAAAGACTAACGTTACTCTCTACTGACCAACCTTACAACCCAGAGTTTCTGTCATTACATCGGTTTGCTGTGCACAAGATGACAGACAGACGGACAGGGGTCGGGGTGTTTTACTGTGGTATTATTTACAGTAAACGCTCACGTCGCTGGCCTTATCGCGCGCGGTGAATGCGGTGCAGGAGAATGAGTCTCCGCGGTGCTTTACCTGGATCGGTGCGGTCAGAAGCGGCTCGGTTCTGTCCCTCGGACCCTCGCCCTCCGTTATGCAAGTGTGCTGCGGCTCAATGATCCCAAACTGAAGCCCAAACTGGCCGACTGCGCTCCTCTCAGTGACAAACCCAGGACGCCGCCATCTTCATTCTGCCACCAGCAGGGCTCTGCGCATGCGCAGGACGGCCGCCTCTCACGCGTGTGTCAGCTGACGGGCTTGTCAGGAAGTAAAGATCGGACCCCCTAGAATGATCATTTGGGACCCCCATCCTAACAGTTAAAGGCTCCTGTGTGTGTGTGTGTGTGTGTGTGTGTGTGTGTGTGTGTGTGTGTGTGTGTGTGTGTGTGTGTGTGTGTGTGTGTGTGTGTGTGTGTGTGTGTGTGTGTGTGTGTGTGTGTGTGTATAAAGACTTCATACTGAGACGAATTAACAGGCTACTACAAAAAATTAATGTGCAAAGTAAAAAATATTTAGAATAATATATACGTTTAAGATTATTTTATTCATTTATTTAAAAAAAAATGTTAAAATCTAATTTCAAACACATTTTTATTATTTAATTATTTATTATTTTAATGGTTTATTTTTTTATGATTACTTAATTTAATCTTATTTTATTTATTTAACATGGCAAGGCACGTTTATTTATATAGCACATTTCTACCCAATGGCAACTCAAAGTGCTTTACATAGAAATGAATTAAAGTACTGGTAACATATGAGAGAAAAGAACACCATGTGGACGGATTAAAAACACGGATAATTAAAACAGTTGAAAAGATCATTTAAAAAAAAATCTTGTTTATTTCAATCAAGTTATATTTATTTTTAATATATTTTTATTTATTTATTATTTTTAATAGAAACAATATTTTTTAATTATTGAATGTTTGTTTAAATTAAACATATTTATAAAAAAAAGTCCAGTATTTATCAATAGTTTACACACACATCCTGGTACTTGTGACACAGTGAGCTCAGCATGTAACACACACACACACACACACACACACACCCCTGAGCCCATTCTGCTCAACTACAGCCACAGCTCCCGCTTCAGACTCAATCTGCGGCTCTAAAACACACTTTCTTCAAAACTCTTTCAGAAATCTCTGCATTTGGCACAGTTTTCATGCAGAAAATCTTGTTTCCAAAAGAACACACTGCCATTCAAACATGCTCAGGGCTTATCACATGGGCAAACTCCTGCCACACACTTTTACAATCAGCAGCTTTAGCAGAAAGGCCAACAGGTTCTTCAACGGATAACAACACTGGAACAAAAATTAACCTAACCTAACCTAACCTGGGGCCTGTACCATGAAGCTGGTTTAGCAGGTTATCCAGATAAGTTTAAGCTTAGTTTGTGCTAATCCTGGGTTTTAGGTACCATTAAAGTGGTTTGGCTTTTAGCTGTGTTCATCGCCATAGTAACTTACACTCCACGGCTAACCTGCTCCAGGGCAGGTTATGTTCTGGATAAGAGAACTCAATCTGAAATTGGGCCAATCAGCTGTGAGTAAATTGACACACCTCTGATGCAATAAAGTCACTCCCCCTGTTTCTACTTCAAATTAAAGTACACTACATAGCAAATGTTTTTAAAGACTAAAGCGTCTGGCTTTTACCCATGCTTATTTATAAAAATAATAATTTTTAATGATTTAGATATAATTTATGTAATTATTATACCCTTACTTAATTACACATTTATCATTTTAGTTAATCAATCATTAATAGGCACTTTGTTAAAATTAATATAAATAGCCTACATAAAGTCATACAAATATGATTAAAATCAATAAATAAAGCTATTTAAAAAAAGAAGTTTACTGAGCTTAAATGTTCAATTTTCTTTATCAACTAAACTAACTTCATAACTTTTTTATCAACTAAACTAACTTGTATTGACATATAATATTGTTTCTTTAGTTGTCCTCTTTCATAGACAGCTCTTTTCTTCTTGCTGTGTAATTTTTTTTTTTAATTCTTAATATTTTTCAATCATGTAATAATCTGCAGAAGAGAGAAATGAATCTCAGTTTCGCTGATCCACAGCGTGTGATTGGCTGTTCACTGCTGATGTCACAGCTAAACTCCTGAACTCAGGATCAAAGCCTGACTTGACAGAGCGAGCTGATGATCAGCATCATGGGACCAACAAAGCCAGAATAGATTGGTTTGGTTTTGTCAACTCAAAACTAATCCTGTAACCCTGAGTTTGTTAAACTACCATCATGGTACAGGCCCCTGACCTTACCTAACCTAACCTGACCCTAACCTGACCTTACCTTACCTAATCTAACCTAACCTAACCTAACCTAACCTAACCTAATCTAACCTAACCTAACCTAACCTAACCTAACCTAACCTAAACTTGACCGTAACCTGACCTTACCTAACCTAATCTAACCTAACCTAACCTAACCTAACCTAACCTAACCTAACCTAACCTAAACTTGACCGTAACCTGACCTTACCTAACCTAACCTAACCTAACCTAACCTAACCTAACCTAACATAACCTAACATAACCTAACCTAACCTAAACTTGACCCTGACCTTACCTAACCTTACCTTACCTTACCTTACCTTACCTAACCTAACCTAACCTAACCTAACCTAACCTAACCTAACCTAACCTAAACCTGACCCTAACCTAAACTAACCTAACCTAACATAAACTTGACCCTAACCTGACCTTACCTAACCTTACCTTACCTTACCTAACCTAACCTAAACCTGACCCTAACCTGAACTAACCTAACCTGACCCTAACCTGACCTTACCTACCTAATCTAATCTAACCTAACCTAACCTAACCTAACCTAACCTAAACCTGACCCTAACCTGACCTAACCTAACCTAACCTAACCCTGACCATAACCTGACATGACCTAACCTAACCTAACCTAACCTAACCTAACCTAAACCTGACCCTAACCTAACCTAACCTAACCTAACCTAACCTAAACTAAACTAAACTAAACTAAACTAAACTAAACTAAACTAACCTAAACTTGACCCTAACCTGACCTTACCTAACCTAACCTAACCTAACCTAAACCTGACCCTAACCTGAACTAACCTAACCTGACCCTAACCTGACCTTACCTTACTTACCTAACCTAACCTAACCTAACCTAACCTAACCTAATCTAACCTAAACCTGACCCTAACCCTAACCCTAACCCTAACCTGACCTAACCTAACCTAACCTAAACCTGGCCATAACCTGACATGACCTAACCTAACCTAAACCTGACCTGACCTAACCTAACCTAACCTAACCTAAACCTGACCCTAACCTGACCTAACCTAACCTAACCTAACCTAACCTAACCTAACCTAAACCAAACCTGACCCTAACCTGAACTAACCTAACCTGACCCTAACCTGACCTTACCTTACCTTACCTTACCTAACCTAACCTAATCTAATCTAATCTAACCTAACCTAACCTAACCTAACCTAACCTAACCTTAACCTAAACCTGACCCTAACCTGACCCTAACCTGACCTGACCTAACCTAACCTAACCTAACCTAACCTAAACCTGACCATAACCTGACGTGACCTAACCTAGCCTAACCTAAACCTGACCTGACCTGACCTGACCTGACCTGACCTAACCTAAACCTGACCCTAACCTAACCTAAACCTAAACCTGACCCTAACCTTACCTTACCTAACCTAGCCTAACCTAAACCAGACCCTAACCTAACCTAACCTAAACCTGACCCTAACTTGACCTTACCTTACCTAACCTAACCTAACCT